>NC_136425.1:91757500-91782500 GCF_052625555.1 Lactuca saligna
CCATTCTGAAAGTGTCTCCAATATGGGTTAAAAATGCACAATACTTCCATGGGAGAATATATAAGAAACAAGAGGTCAAGGTAAACACTTTTTATCATAAAATAGATGCTAACACAGGGTAGATGCCAACTCTATATCCTCCTCTATGCTTCAATCTCATCAAACTTCAAATTTCCTTCCAAAGAGCCTAAGATTCACTCTGCAAAGCTCACACACACTCAAGAAAACACTAAGGCATGACTACGGTTTCTCTCTGGACAATAAGGACGGTGAGAGAGGCCACAAATGTGCCATAAGTTCCTTAAATAGGGTATAAACCCCTGAAAATTAGGGTTTCCTTTTACATCGTCTACTCGTCGAGTTGGGCCTTCCAACTCGTCGAGTAGACCGTAAATCTCGCGTCTAAAATGATCTCTACTCGACGAATTGGAGCTTCCCAACTCGTCGAGTTCCAGCTGAAACCCTAATATCCTAAAAAGTAATTGATACCTGGAACGAGCCTTACAAATCTCCCCCACTTGAACTAGACTTTGTCCTTGAAGTCTGATGCTGCGAAAAAATCTCAGTAGTGCTCCCGCATTTCATCTTCTAGCTCCTATCTCCATTCAGACCCCTTTGATGCTGCCATTGCACCTTCACTAGCTTCACCTCTTTATTACGAAGGACCTAACTTTCCTATTCAAGACCACAATGGGCCTCTTAATGTAGTTCAGGCTCTCATCCACTTGAATGTCATCCAAAGGTATAACCGCAGCGTCTTCAGTAACACACTTCCAAAGCTGAGACATATGGAAGGTGTTGTGAATTCGGCTAAGGTCGCCGTGGAAATCCAAAAGGTAAGCCACCTTTCCCACCCATATGGTAATCCTAAATGGACCAATATACTGGGCCTTAACTTACCCCTCTTCCAGAACCGAATGACACCCTTCCATGGTGATACTTTCAGTAAGACGAAGTCTCCCACCTAGAAGTCAAGATTCGAGTGTCGCCGGTCCGCATAGCTCTTTTGACGGCTCTGCGTGACTCACATCCTATTGCGTACCTACTGGATCAATTCAATGGTCTTAAGCACCATTTCGGTGCTTCCCGTGACTCGGTTCCCAACTTCACCCCAACAAACGGGGGTCCTACACCTCCGACCATACAACATCTCAAACGGGGGTAGGACGATACTAGCATGATAACTATTCTTATATGAAAAATCTGGTAGTGGGAGGTATGTATCCCAACTCACTCTAAAGTTTAGTACACATGCCCATAGTATATCCTCGAGCATCTGAATCGCCCGCTCGCTCTGGCCATCTATCTGAGGGTTGTATATGGTGCTGAAGTGTAACTGAGTTCCAAACTCTTCGTGGGACTTTTGCCAAAACTTGGATGTAAATCGGAGATTCTGGCAAAATTCCACTAACATCGAAACCCCGTGCTTAACCACCACCTCTCGTACATAAATATCTGTTAACTTTTCAGCATAGATACCATCGGAGAACGGAATAAAATTGGCACTCTTTGTCAATCTATCCACGATGACCCATATTGCATCCACACCCCTTGTTGTCCTCGGTAACTTCGTGATGAAGACCACGGTTATCTGTTCACATTTCCACATGGGAATGGGCAGCGGCTGAACCATGTCATGGGGATGCTGATGTTTGGCCTTGACCTGCCTGCGGGTCAAGCACCGCTCCACAAACTAGGTGATCTCCCTCTTCATGCAGGGCTACCAGTAACTCAGTCTCAAGTATCTATAGATTTTTGTAGGCCCCGGATTTATCGAGAATTTGGAATTATGTGCCTCTTCTAATACCTTCTGTGACACTCCTCCAAATTCTAGAACCCACACTCAGCCACACTGTGTCAAGAGACCCCGACCATCCCAAACAAACAAGGTAATCTAACCCTGAATCTGCTCTAACTTCTAATTTTCTCTCTTCAAATCCACCACCTGAGCCTCCTTGATCATATCCAACAATTGAGAGATCACCATTATCCTTAAGCAAACATTCCCGATCGGAGAACCTTCCAGCTTGCGGCTCAAAGCATCGACCACCACGTTGGCCTTCCTTGGATGGTATAAGATCTTACAATCATAATAGTCTATCGCATGTTGAGGTTCTACTAATCCATCAAATACTTCAAACTTGTGTCGTCGGTAAAGATGGTGCACCAAACTCTGTACAAGTAATGCATCTAGATTTTGAGAGCAAACACCATTGCCCCCAATTCTAGGTCGTGAGTGGGGTAATTTGCCTCATGAGGCTTCAACTTCCTCGAGGCATAGGTGATCACATACCCCTCTAGATCAGTACCACCCCTAACCCTGATATCGATGCCTCACAACATACTACTAAATCATCCAGCCCCTTAGGTAGTACTAGAATCTGGGCCTCACATAACCTCTGCCTCAAGGTCTCGAAAGTTGACTGTTGGTCTGGGGCCCACCGGAAACTCACATTCTTTTTGGTGAAAGGATTCAATGGCACAGAGATCATGGAGAAATCCTGGATGAATCTATGATAATACCCCACTAGACCCAAGAATGTATGGATCTCACATGCATTCTTTGGTAGTTCCTGCAGCATCACCGCCTCAACCTTGGCTGGATCAACCAAAATACCCTCCTAGTTGATGACATGCCCCAAAAACTACACCTCTCGCAACCAGAAATCACACTTTGAGAACTTGGCATACAGCCTTTCCGTCCTCGGTATATCCAATAGCTCCCTCAGATGTTGCTCATGTTGTTCCTTGGTCGTAGATTAGACCAAGATATCATCAATAAAAATGATCACAGACCAATCCAACATCGGCCTACATACTCTATTCATGAGATCCATGAATGTTGTTGGGGAATTGGTGAGCCCGAATGGAATCACCGCAAACTCGTAGTGACCGTACCGAGTCCTAAAAGTTGTCTTCGATATATCCTCATCTCTGATCCTCATCTGATGGTACCCCGACCAAAGATCAATCTTGGAAAACCAAGAGGCACCCTGCACTGATCGAATAAATTATCAATCGTCGGGAGCGGATAACACTTTTTCAAGTTTATCTTGTTCAGATCCCGATAGTCAATGCACATCATGTGTGACTCATCCTACTTCTTAACAAACAATATTAGTGCTCCCTACGGGGAACTGCTGGGATGAATAAACCCTCGGTCTAGCAGCTCTTGAAGCTTCATAAAGAACTCCTGCATCTCGGGCGGAGCTAGCCGGTATGGTACCTTAGCTATCGAAGTGGCACCTAGCACAAAATCAATGCAAATCTCTACTTGCCTCTCCGGAGGCACCCCTGGAAACTCTTCGGGAAAAATATCACGAAAATATCGTACAACTGGCACACTACCCAAATCTATCTTAGGCTCAACCCTGGTATCGGAGATGTATGCAAAAAATCCCAAACAAACCTGATGGAGAAGTCTCCTAGCCCTCCCAACCAAACTGAGGGTTGGCCCCTACGAGACTCTCTCACCATGAATAGCCAACTCTCCCCCACTGGGATTCAAATTCTCACCAGCCGGCGCTTCATAGCTATCACGGACCTATTGGTCCCTATCCAGTGTATCCTAATGATCACCTTCAGCCCCCCGCAATGTTATCAGTACCAGATCAACATGAAATCTCTCCCCAAACACATTTAGGACACAGACCCAGTATACCCTCGCATCACTCACTATACGGTCATCTCTAATATCAACCTCAAGCAGGGAATCCAACATTCCCGGGGATCCCAAAACTTCTTGCTAAGTGTAAGAGATACAAATGATTGGGTAGCTCCCGAATCGAAAAAACATGAGCTGACATACCATTGACCAAAAAGGTCCTAATACGGGAGCGTACACGTATATACACAGAAGCAATACAAATCAGTATCAAGTAGGAAAATAAAATACGTACCTGCCACGACATCTAGCACTGCCCGAGCCTTCTCGTTAGTCAACTAAAATGTGTGGCTCTTCACTGTAGGTGCCTCCGCCTGGATAGTGTGGCCATCAGTGATCCTAATTGTGGCGAGCTCAGGCGCTGCCACTGCTGCTCCTCCTCCTCCCTGCAACCTCGGGCAAGCCTGGTTTGAGTGGAAACATGTCAAGCTTTTCTTGGGATAGTCCCTGCTCATGTGGCCTGGCTTACCACATGTGTAACATATCGGGCTCGTCCCCCGACAAACTCCGCAATACGGTTTCCTGCACTTGGCACACCGGCCATGGCCCTGCTGGTCCCTACCCGAAGAGACAGAGGTCTTAGGATTTTTATCCTGACCTACAGCTGCCAGAACCTACTATGCTTTCGCTTACTTCGAAGCTCCAACTCTATCTCCCACTCTCGGGACTTCTCCACCATCCTATTCAGGGTCTTTCACCCTGTAAAGCTCACGAACTCAAGGATATCATCCGTCGCATGGAATGATACCTCGTCCTCCTCATATCCTCATCGGTAGCATACTACAGGATCAATGGTGCTCGTTCCCAAAACTAGGTGGTAATCTCCGTCATAGACTCGGTGGTCTGTTAGAGCTCCTGAAGGTCCCTCACTAACTGTTGCACCTCAATAGATGGTGCAAGCTATGTGTCAAAGAGCATGTCAAACATTACCCACGTCATCTCAGCCACATCGGCTGCTCCTACCTGGATAGTCACCTCCTCCCACAAATCCCTGACTCGGTACCTCAGCACACACGAGGCAAATCCATCCTTTGACGTATAGCGCCAAAGCTCATATGTTGGGCGTTCTCCATGTCTTCCACCCAACGTCAACTAGCTACGGGGTCTCTAGCCCCGAAGAACTCAGGCGCTCCACGTGCCTTGAACTCCCTGAACGAGGGAGTTTGGGCCGTAACTTGGCCCATAGAAATTATGGCTCAGAAAGACCAGAGCTGCTCTTCCATGATCTCCATCATCGCGTCCGTAAGTGTCCCGAAAATCCCTGGGGTAGTGTCAAGGATGCCTATCGTGACCTTAGTAGCAAGAAGCTCGCGCAACCTCTCATGAATAGGATCGGTATCATAGCCTGACCTGAATCTCGATCCTGATCCCGATCCTCCGTGATGCATCACAAACATACGGATCCGAAGTACCAAAAAACAAACGATCAATCTATCCAATAAGGTGATCCACCCACAACAGTTCCCCTTAGAGCTTCTAGAGCTAGCATTTGTTCTGATGGGTTTTGAGCATTTTAGCACTCCTATGGTGTACATGCAACCCTAGAAACCTTGCACCTATGTTTTCTCTAAAATACATGCAAATTTGATAAGGTTTACAACCTAACTAGCATGTTATGGGGTACTTTTAACACAAAACTTTAAGTAGAATAACATAGCTTTCTTTTGTAGTTGATTGCTTAGAGTTTTAGAGCCTACCACCAATAGTGTGCATGCCTTAAGTGGTGTCACAAATCACCCAAAAAAACTTGTAAATACTTTAAAGAATATGATGCTCACTAAAATCGGTCCACTCTTGTTTCTCACACACACTAGTGCGAATTCTAGAACTAAGGACCTCTTTATATAGTATGGAGGATTAGGGTTACATCCTAATACCCATGACACTTCATTTACCTAGGATCCATGGGTTATAAGCTCCATGGACTATCCATGGACTTCCATATACTCTTAGACCATCCTAAATAAATCTTAGCCTAGTCCATATGTATGTAAAATTCCATATTTAATTAGCCTCTTTTGATCACTAAATTAATTCCAAATTCAATTCTTGATCAACAATAATTAAATAATATGATTTCAAATTAATATATTATACCTTATAATATATTAATAGATCATATACATCTTATTCTCAAAAGTATATCCATGTAAATTGTTAGGTGAAATGCAACCCAAATGGACCATGCCGGGTCTGGTCAAGTTCATACCGAATATAGTTACAAACTTAGACACCTTATCCAACAGTCTCCCATTTGGATAAGTCTAATAACTATAGTTACAAGTATAACTTCGGGAACCAACAAAAAATCATAGCTCTTTAAAACTCTGTTGAACTATGAAGCGCCATTTTAGATAAGTGATCATATAATCCTCTATTCTCAAGATATCAGCCGGACAAATACATGGAACAATTTCGTACTTATTGTCCAGCAATTGTTTCTTTATCTCTGATTTGTTTGACATAGAACTAAATTAAACACATCAGTTAGGTTCTGACCGGTCCCGAAACATAAGTCAAGAACAAATAATCAAAGGGCCCAAATATCGCTTGTATTGCTATAAGGAATAGATTAACTTCGACTCATATGCTTGTACTAACTACTAGTTGAATTATACACAAAAGCACGTTTTATGACATCAAGTTACTGATGCATTTTCGTACAATCAATGGATAACCAAATCATAGTCAACAACTCACATCTCTAGGTTTGAAGATATATATGATATTAACGGAGTTTGAGTATAGCCCTTCGCCACAAGTCGCGCTTTGTAAGTGTGCACCTTCCTATCCATGTAAGTCTTCTTCTTGAAGATCCATTTGCACCCAACTGTCTTACGACTTGGTGCATTGTCAACCATTTTACAAACTTGATTGTCATAGATGGACTGAGTCTCGATGTCCACAACCTCCTTCCATTTAGTAAACTCGGGGCCTGCCATGGATTCCGTGTAATTATTAGGTTCATCCAAATATATCATTGTACTATCACTGATAAATGTATCACCTTCAATAGTGATGTGATAACCATAATAAAAATTAGGTGTGTTCCTAACTCTAGTGGAACGCCTCGGAGGTACGGACTCATCTATCAGCTCAACATGAATTTCCTCCTCAAATTAGTTGCTACTGTTTGAGGTTCCTTCACCGATTGACTCTTGAAGATCTTAAAGGTCAATTTACCTCCCACTGTCTCCTTGGCTTATAAATTCTCTCTCATGAAGGACTCCTCTCCGTGCAACAAAGACCACATTCTTAATGGGTCTGTAAAAGAGGTAACCAAAGGATTTCTATGGGTAGCCGATGAAAATACACCTCTCCCTTCGAGGTTTGAGCTTGTCATGAAACTCGCACCTCATGAAAGCCCTGCAACCCTAAATCTTCATGTGGTCTAGATTGGGAACTTTCCCAGTCCATATCTCATGAGGTGTTTCGGCAACCTTTTTGGTACGGACTACATTAAGGATATGGGCGATAGTTTCTAAGGCATACCCCCATAATGAGATTGATAACGATGCTCAACACATCATGGAATGAACCATGTCCAACAAGGTTCGATTGCACCTCTCAGCCACACCATTCGGCTATGGTGTCCTAGGAGGTATCAATTGTGAGAAAATCCTACATTCCTTAAGATAGTTAAAGAATTCAATATTAATATACTCTCCTCCCCGATCGGATCGGAGCATTTTGATGTCCATGCCCAGTTAATTCTACACTTTCTACTTAAACTCTTTGAACTTTTCAAAGGTTTTTAAATTATGTTTGCTTAAGTAGATATATCCATATCTACTGTAATCATCAGTAAAAGTCACATAGTAGCGATTAGCATCCCTAGTGGCGGTTTTGAAGGGTCCACACACATCTGTGTGTATGAGGTCCAACAAACCTTCACTCCTCTCACAAGTAGCAGTGAAGGGTGACTTTGTCATTTTTCCAAGTAAATAAGACTCACAACTATCATCTAATTTTAGGTCAAATGATTCCAAAACTCCAGTCTTTTGGAGTTGACCTATGCGCTTCTTGTTGACATGTCCAAGACGACAATGCCACAAGGATTCTTTATCCAAGGTGATCGGAGAATCAATATCAAATACATTATTTCCTAAGTTGTCTACAATCGACACAGTTTCATTTACACCATCACAAGGTAATGCTTTAAAATAAAACACATCATTATAAAAAGCATCAGTAGCACTAATTTTTTTATCAAATGAAAATGTGAATCCTTGCTTGTACAAACTATGAAGGGAAATAATATTTCTTCCCATTTCTGACGAGTAACAAAATTTATTCAAATCTAAAGTTAACCCATTATTAATTAATAAAGAATAAACTCCAATCTTGGTCACAGATGATGCTTTCCTATTGTCCATTATTAAGTTTATCTTCCCGTGCTCCACTTCTTCACTACTTCTTAGGCCCTGCAAAATCAGTTCATATGTGAATAACACAACCTGTATCAAGCAAACAAGAGTTAGTATGCAATGATTTAGTAGATAATATGGTATAAATACCTGCATAGATGGTTTTAACTTTCCCATCCTTTACATCTTGCAAGTCCATAGGGCAGCTTCGCTTCCAATGCCCTTTTTCGTGGCAGTAGAATCATTGTGCTTCCTTTGGGTTTAAAGAAGGAGGAATGGGACCTTTATTGGTCCTACTTGAAGAGGATCCATCAAGAAACTTTCCCTTGGTAACCTTCGAAGGGGTCTTCCTCTTTTTCACCTTTCCCTTCCTAATTGCCAGAACGCGGGTTGTTGTAGGAGTAGGAGTAGAAGTAACAACCGATTTACATTTAATGCCAATTTAACGGTCCTTAAAAGTCCTTGAAGTTTGCTAAGTGTGACTTTCTCCTTTTTTCATACGATTATTCATACGAAACTGATCATAACTTGGAGGTAGGAACTGGAGAATGATATCAATCACCATGTCCTCAGGGAAGTCCATATTCAGCTTTAGCAATCGGTCCACGAACCTTTGCATTTTCTGCAAGTGACCTGTGATGGGTTCACCATCCTTCATCTTGGATGTTATCATGGAGGAGATGAGTTCATACCTTTCTTAACGCGTACTCTAATGGTACCTTTCCATTAGATCCTGGTCCATCTCATACGGGTAGAAATCTTCATAGGATTTCTGGAGTTCGGGAGTCATAGTAACCAACACAATGCAGGACACTTTAGTAGCATCCCTCTCATGTGCAACAAACTCCACAATCTCCTCAAGAGTAGTAGTGGACTCATTGATAGCATTAAGCTCTTTGTCAAGGACATATTCCTTTTTCTTATAGTGGGTAATCATTATGATGTTCCTAATCCACTCGTTGAAATTAGAACCATCAAAAGTGACTTTCCCACACAAGTTCATGAGGGAAAAAGAGCCTGCGGGGTTTGAGCCAGCAGCAGTGTTGGAAGAAATCTGAAAGAAAAGAAATACAAGTTTTAATTAGATAAAATGTCCTTAATAAATCACCCAAATGAAATATTAAGGCTATGACCCTACAAACTGTTTCAAAACTTGGAAGAGGGATGTCGTAATCCAAGCTATAAAATATTTTTAGGTAGGTAAATGATGATTTACCAATTTTTACCATTATAAACAAAATAAATTATTATGTTTTAATTGTATTTGAAACTCCTAGATCTTTTGAGATACATTGAACTTTCAATTACATGTTTAAATATCAATTGTGCCCTCTCAATATTTTATCACCCAATCATTGTGCCGGTTAACCACACGTGCTCCACCGATCTATGATAAAACTTAAGTCACCCTTTTCCTCGCTTACTAGTCCTTGTTAGTGTGTTGGTTAACCACACACGCTCCACTAACGATTTGGTAAGGTACAAAGTGTAATTTTATGGGTTAGCACCTATTTCACATTTTCCTAAAGTAACTAAGATTAGGAATTTATAAAGGTTTAGTTACTTTATAATTTCATTATACTTTTAATGACGATTAAGGTCCTATCCTACCCGTTCAGCTAACGACCCTCCACCAGTCAAGGAAGCGATGAGTGAGAGTGGAAACCCATTAAACCATCATTTTATAGGCAATAACCTTATACCCCCCTTACAGGCCAACTTCATGAATAAGGCTTACTAACAGTAAGACTAACTTATTCTTATACATATATAAAATAATTAAATTTTAAATATTATAGAAGTATTAGGGTTGAATCTTAAACTTTTCAAATTCTAAGGTTATATTTGGAATTAAAGTATTAATGTGTGAGACTTTACAAATTCCAAACTTGAGTGCAAGTTTTGAAACTACTCAAGACTTTTTAAACTTCATAACTTATGAGTTAATGGTTTATTAAAATGAGAGTCATTCATTTTATGTAACCTATGTGTTTTTAAATGGACTTTAAAAGAGTGACTTTTGGTAATGCATAACTTGAGGACAAATTATGGATTCCATTAAAACACACAATTGATCAAGATCTAATCATGAAACAATTCAGCAAATAATTCCTATGATCTGACAATAACTCATAATAACATGAACATTCATATCAAAAATTCCAAGAATCATATTAACACATATAAAACTTGGACTTTTGATAGTAGCCATTGTAAATGGATTAGCATAACCATTACACCATCAAAAACAAGTTTTAAAACACCAAAACATTGTAGGGCAATGTTTCTAGTCCATTTCTAGCAACAAAACTCGAAAAACTGCATTCAGACAAGCCAACTCATCCAAATCATGAATTGACTCATCGAGTTGGTTGAAGATAGGCATGGACACGTCAAGTCCCCCCATGGACTCGGTGAGTCCACCCAGCAGAATGCATAAAACTTGAGTTTTTTCAACTATTTGCATCAAGTATCCAGAAAACAAGCCTAGGCTCTTATACCACTGATGGGTTTTGAGCATTTTAACACTCCTATGGTGTACATGCAATCCTAGAAACCTTGGATTTATGTTTTCTCTAAAATACATGCAAATTTTGTGTCCAAGGTTTACAACCTAACTAGCATGTTATGGGGTACTTGTAATACAAAACATTAAGTAGAATAACATACCTTTCTTTTGTAGTCGATTGCATGGAGTTTTAGAGCCTAGCACCAATAGTGTGGATGCCTCAAGTGGTGTCACAAATCACCCAAAACAACTTGGAAATACTTGAGAGAATATGATGCTCACTAAAATCGGCCCACTCTTGTTTGTCACACACACTAGTGCTAATTCTATAACCAAAGACCTCTTTATATAGTATGGAGAATTAGGGTAACACCCTAATTCCCATGACTCTTCAATTACCTAGGATCCATGGGTTAAAATCTCCATCGAGAATCCATCGACTTCCATATACTCTTAGCCCATCCTAAATAAATCTTAGCTCAATCCATATATATGTAAGACTCCATATTTAACTAGCCTCTTTGGATCACTAAATTAATTCCAAACTTAATTCTTGATCAACACTAATTAAATAATATGATTTCATATTAAGATATTATAACTTATAATATATTAATAGATCATAGACAACTTATTCTCAAAAGTATATCAATACAAATTGTTAGGTGAAGTGCAACCCAAATGGACGATGCCGACTCGGGTCAAGTTCATACCAAATATAATTACGGACTCAGACACTTTATCCAACAAGTTTGGGTACATGTCTTGTGCTTTTAGTAGTATGGGCCCAATACTACCTTCCACACCTACCTATACCATCCCCAAGACTCTACCTGCTAACTCTAATTCGTCCTAGCACCAAAACATATCTCACAGGCTACCGCATAACTCAAATATTAGGTTGTCCTAAGATTTTCTCCATCCATATCAAAGAAACTCCATCATAGCAGGTTTCCTTCTTCATGCAAATTATACACAAAACAGGTTCAAATAGACTTTCGAATAAAACACCATACCTTGGGACCACAACAAGACAAGGAATACGAAATAAGGCCAAATCAATCATTCTATGGCTATAGATCCTAACCGTGTAAAATTTTCAAAGCATACACAGAGCAAAATATATCCGACTATAACAATCCAAATAGCTATATAACATGGCTAACATATTGGGGAACCACTTACTTGAGCTCGGTCGATTACACACATTGCACTCTCCCTTTTCCAGTTTAAGAAGTTTTAACTTTGATTTTTGAAAAAAATTTTACCATTTCCTAAATTTGAGTCCTGACACCCCCGAGAGTATTGTCACACCCCGAAACCGATGGCGGAAACGTTCCGGGGCAGAGGACGTCATAAAGTATCGCAACCAATGTACATAGTAAGCATAGTAAACACAAAAAATTACATTACATAGATTCATTACATTTTTTTGAAAGTAAAGTACTTCAAGTTTTGTAGTTACATAAGTTTAATCAAAAATAAGACGAGACTTCCATACGCTCCATCTACTGCAAAAGAACGCGTGATACCTATCTAAGGAGAACCTGAGAATACAAGCAGTTTAAAAATCAGCATAAAGCTGGTGATTTCATAAGCTGTTTGTTTATCTAAATATCATGTTTCCTTTGGTTTTCTGGAAAGTTGTTATCCAAGATAATCCCATATTTTCTTATAAAGACAGTTTAGTTAATGTTCTGAATTTTCGTTCGATACAATAGTAGATAATTTAATATGTAAGACTATAGATTGAAAACCCCGGGAATACCATCCAGGACCACAGTAGGTAGTTTTAATATATAAAACTATAGATTTAAAACCACTGGGAATACCATCCAGTAAAACTATAGATTAAAAGAAGATATAGATTCAGTGAATAAGCTTATATTTTTATATTAATACGTATTGTTAGTTGGATAACCATGCTAGTATGAAAACGAGACCTCCTTGACATTCTTCAGGTGTCAGACGATATCCATAATTTGGCACCCCAGGCGTGCCCGCCTAACTGTGGCTAGTAGTTAAGGTGTGTGATTGTCAGTCCCGAATAGATCTATTCACAAATTCTACGCTCTCCCTCTAGGAGACTCTGGTTACACTTCCG
The DNA here is from genome assembly GCF_052625555.1 of Lactuca saligna. Classification (NCBI taxonomy): domain Eukaryota; kingdom Viridiplantae; phylum Streptophyta; class Magnoliopsida; order Asterales; family Asteraceae; genus Lactuca; species Lactuca saligna. The sequence goes on from NC_136425.1 coordinate 91,770,145, forward strand.
GGGAGGATTTAGTAATGAACCCAAGGGTTTAATGAAGATAAATCTCACAAGCTAGTATTAAATTATTCATGGTGTACTCGTTCGTTATCAAACGTACAATCGTTTAAAAACATAATACAGTAAACACAATTTAATACAACGAAATTATCTGGCATGATACTTTCAATTACACAGAGATAAACTGAATCAGACATAGTTTATCTATTAACTTTGCATAAAATTTGTGTCCGTAAAACAAGAAATAAAGATCCCAAATTATTCCCATAATAATTTGATTGGGTTGATTGTTTCCTTTACTGTAATTGAAAATCTACTTAGTTATATTTAGTAAAACATCCCTTATGCTCCACATGATACAAAAGGGGTAACGATATCTAAAAGTTTGCCAGATATTTATAGAATTACATTAGTTTTAGGTTTCTAAAACATTTATAGTTTGCTTGTACCCCCCATGAAAACATTGAAACACACAGAAAAAGGTGTAGGGCTATAAACTCACCAGTCAAGAAGTGTGTTGGTTGGATGCTAATTGTCAGTTCGAGGATTGAAAACACACGAGGTTCCTAGGTAATAAGAAGAGATATGTAAATTGTATCTAATTAGACCTTGATCTAATAATTAAATAATAATAAACACTACTAGATGCGAAAACACTTCAATTCAAGTGTTTGGAGTGACCCTGGTAGCATTTAAGGGTGTCTATGGCTTAGGCATGGAGTTTACTCTTCAAGAGTAAACTCATAGAGGCATTTTCGGCCCAAAAGACCACATCCCCATGCGTTTACAACCGTAAACTCATGGGTGGTGCTCTTGGGTGCTAATTGGCCTTATAACATTTGAGGGATGACGCTAGGTTTGGTTCTAGGGTGATGGAAAGGGATTAAACCACTTTAAGGAGTTTACGGTAGTAAACAAAGAGTTTACAGCCCTAAGGTCCCTCATACCCATTCCTTTGGTGTTTTGGGGGTCCTAGGTCAATCACATGTGATTTTAAGTCATTATACAAGCCTTGGGATGAATTTAGGGCATCATTTGACTAAGATATAAGATTTTACCACCCAGGAACCTATACTTGGGGGGTTTAAAGCCATGAACTCCTAAGGGAGTGGTTTTTATCAAGTTTAAGGCCCCTAACTTGTTTGTGGTTGCTTCATGACATTATTCCAAAGCTTAGGAGGTGTTTAAGGGGCATCTTAACTCCTTTAAAGGGGTTTACTGCCCATGAAGTGGTGTTTACGGTCCAAGCATGTGCTTGGGCCGTAGACTCATGTTTACCCATAAATGATGAGTTTTTGGTGTTCCAAGTGCAGTATTGTAAGCCCTAAGTCATATCTAAGCTCCAAATGTGGTTTGGAAGGGTTTTAAGGCTCAAAAACCCCATTGGTATATGTTTACGTCCTAAGGTTGTTCCAGGGCTGTAAACACATGATTATAGTCCTAATCCATGATTTGAACACGAAATTGAAGGCTAAGGATGCTAATCTATGAGTTAGGATAGTTACCTTATCGATTTGAGGCTTGAAATGGAGTGATTTTGGATCAAAAGCTTGGAATTGTAGAGAGAGAGTAGAGAGAGGTTGAAAAAGCTTCAAATGAAGTTCTTTGAACTTTATATATTGGTTGAGTTTGAGACACGGTGGAATTCTACCCGATACTGACGTTTAGCGAGGCTTTTGGTCGTACCCGATTTAATTGTTTATAACCCGACAGAATAAAACTAAAATTTATCCAATTAAATATCGGTAGTGTTTTTACGTGTTTCTAACGTGTTTGGATACCTACGAGGTCATATTAAAAATCTTAAATTTAATGACCTAATCCAAAATTTTAACGGGAAGATTGAATGACAAACGAGTTTTACCGACATGAATGGGTTACAACGACGGAACAATTTACGGATTGCCTCATTATCCCCCCGCTAGAGGGAATTTCATCCCGGAATTTAGAATTAAGAAACAATCATGGGTTTGGAAAGAGACGTGGTTATTTTCATTTATTCGAGTCTTCATGCTCCCAAGTGAACTTGGGTTCTCGCATGGTATTCCAAAGAACCTTCATTATCGGGACACGGCTTTGTTTTGTACATCTAATCTCTCGATCTATGATTTCGGTTGGTTCTTCCATGAAGTTCAAACTTTGGTTGATCTCAATCTCATAAAGAGGGTTACTAGGGTTTCATCAGTTAGGTGCTTCCTAATATTGGAGGCGTAGGATATAGGATGGATGCAGCTAAGTTTTGAAGGCAGTCGGAGTTTTATAGGCTACAGAACCGATCCTAGCGAGGATCTCGAATGGTCCTATGTACCTCTGGTTAAGTTTTCCGCGCTTTCCAAAGCGTACCATGTCTCTCCAGGGCGAGACCTTCAACAGGACACAATTTCCAACCTGGAATTCTAAGGGTTTTTGTAGTTTATCGGTGTACACTTCTCTCTGTCTCATGAAGCTTTCAGTTGTTCTCGGATCTGGTTGATTTTATCGACGGTTTCATGAATGATTTGAGTTTCAGAGAGGGCACTGTCAGGGAAGTGGTCTCTTGACTAGCTGTGTGTCCTCTATCTCGGTCCAGCACAGAAGGAATCTTGTACTTGCGACCGTAGAGGGCTTCGAACGAGGTAGTCTTAATGCAGGTCTATGATGATTTATTCAAGGGTAAATGGGTGTCCCACGATTTCCCTAAATCAATGACTCATGCTTTCAGCATGTCTTCCAGGTTCTGGATAGTTCTTTTACTTTGTCCGCCTGTCTGAGGATGGTAAGCTATACTCGTATCCAACTTAGTTCTAGGAGCTTTCTGAAGGGACTGTCAAAAGTCTTAAGGTAAACCTGTTATCTCTAATGAAGATAATGGACGTAGGTACACCGTGGAGTCGGATTATCTCTTGGATGTAGGCTCACGTGAGTCTTCCCATCTTGGATGATTCTTTAATCGGAAGGAAGTGAGCAGATTTGTCAAACAATCGACCATTACTCAAATGGTATCGTACCCACTTGGAGACCTGGGTAAATTGGTGATGAAATCCATGGTATTCATCTCCCATTTCCACTCAGGTATGTCGGGCTGATGGAGCAGACTTGAGGGTTCCTGATACTTGACCTTTACCTTGGTACAAGTCAGACACTTTCCCACGAAGCTTGTGATCTCGGCTTTGGTGTGAAGACCACAACTCCTAACTTTACATCGTAAATCATGTAGTTAACTTTGCGTGTCTCTAGCTGTTTCGAGGTATATGTGATAACTTTTCCTCTCTGTTTAAGTACACAGTCTAGACTCTGATTAGACGCATCGCTGATGACAACGAAATCCTCTGTTCCTTCGGGCAGATACAAGATAGGTGTGATGTACAAGGCTTGCTTCAATGTTTGGAATACTGTATCTTGCTTTTCATTCCAACAAAAGGGTACACCCTTCTGTGTCAGAGTGATCAAGTCTTGGCTAATTCTAGAAAATTGCTGGATGAATCTGCGATAATAGCTGGCAAAACCCAAGAATTGATGGATTTCTGTGGGTGTCTTGGGTGCCGACTAACTCTTTATCGCCTTGCTTTTGGAATGGGTCCGCGTGTATGTCTCTCTTGCTTACTACATTACTAAGGAAAGTGTTTAGACTGAAGGGCATCACTACGAACTTGTAGTGATCATATCGAGTCCTGAACGCCGTCTTGGAAACATCATTCTCGTGAACTTGAAGCTGATGGTACTCTTTGTCGAGTAGTTCATTAGGCTGACTGGATAACTCCTGCATTTATGCTGGAGCTAAGCGATACGGAAACTTGGCTACATGATTAGTTCTAGGAATTAGGTCAATGCGAAACTCGACTTGACGTTCGGGAGGAATTCCTGGAAGCTCTTTGGGAAAAACATCAAGAAAGTTGCAGACTTCGGGGATGCTCTCGAGGTCTTTAACTATTTGTTTCTCATTGATTACATGAGCTAGGAATGCGCAACACTCCTTTCACAGAAGCCTTTGAGCTTTGATGCATAATATGATACTAAGATTGGAACTAAGTCTATCGTTGTGGGTCATGAGAGTCTGGCCAGAGGGGAGATTGAGATGGATGGTTGTAACAAAGGATATCTGTATGATTGGGACTCAACCAATCCATGCCAATAAGAACATGAAAGCTCTTGATGGTAACCGGTATTATGTTAACGGAAAATGAATGATTGTTCAGGGTAAGGGTATAGTTTATGAATATGTCGTTAGCGTTTCCCTTTCTCACTGTTAGTCATTTCGATGGTAGACATTTCGGTTACTAGACGAGGACTATGTTTAAGAAGATGTTTGAATGAATGACTACTAAGAGCTTCTCTAACACTAGATTCGAAAAGGATACAAGCATAAGAATTTTCCAGAAGAAACGTACCCGCGACGACAAAGGGATTGGCGATTGTCTCCTCCTGTTTTATAGCTAGAATTATCCCGACATTGCTAGTTGTTGTTGCTTTGGGGCAGTTCCTCTTGAAATGTCCGAATTCTCCACAGCCGTAGTAGACCTGATCGGTACTCGATCCGAAAGCTTGATTGGTTGGTGTTCTACAGCTTCGCGCAAGGTGACCCTCTTGGCCACAGTTTTTACAAAAATTCTCGCGACAGGGACCGGGGATGCGGTTGTGGTAATTGCACCTGTTTCACTAAGGGAGCTTACCAGCATACCCATTTGTAGGTGCTTGAACTATAGACGCACCGATAGGAGTAATAGCAGCTTGGAATGCCACTGTTCTGGGCTTCTTGGAGGATCCTTGTGAACTCTGACCCTTTCGCTTTTTCCATATTACCTTTTTACTTTCCTTACGCTCATTTTGTCGCTCCTTATTATCTTCATGGTTTTGGGGGTAGGTGTTACTTCTTGGTCCACTAAACCTGCTAGGGTACAATAGCATCATTACAGCCGTCACTGCGGCAGTAACAGCTGTCTGAAATAAGACAGGGTCGAACGGAGGAGAATATGGTGGCAGAGTGTTGTTGTTCCTAGAGTTGGGTCCTTTCTTTGGAGACATTTTGATCTAAAATGATTAAGAAAAAGAGGATGGTAAGTCCTCTGAATGGAATCTAGAGATATGAAACATGGGATATCTCATTATGACAGATATAGGGTTCCATAAGCGATAAGCAGGAAAGAGTTATCAAAGCAGGTAAAGTATCACTAAAGAAGGAACGAATAGCAATACTCGGAATGAATTTCTACAATATTCTTAGCTTTGGCTAAAATACTCCTGTAGTATTTTATGATACGCGACGATGGATCATTGTTTGGGTATTAGGTAAGTTTTAGGCATGCTGCACATCACAGTCACTCCTAAGCACATGTTGGCAGTGTCTCGAGTGAATATAGTTGATCAGGCTATATTGACCGTAGACACGACTACATAACTACCCAGGTTTAACCGCAGCGTACAACACCAATTACTTATGTTTTGTTCTACTCAAGGTTACGGATTCTGGTGGTTAGGTATACTTATATACTTTTGAAAATACTTATATCTTAAAGTATACTTTTAGTTCAAATAACTTTGGCCCCTTAGTGTTTATAGTCTTATACCATGTAAGGTTTGGTATACTAGTTCACTATAAACACGGGCTCTGATACCAATCTGTCCACCCCGAAACTGATGGCGGAAACATTCTAGGGCGGAGGATGTCATGAAGTATCGCAACTAATGTACATAGAAAGCATAGTAAACACAAAACATTACATTACATAGATTCATTACATTTGATTGAAAATAAAGTAATACAAGTTTTGTAGTTACATAAGTTTAATAAAAAAAAAAAAAGACGAAACTTCCATACGCTCCGTCTTCTGCAAAAGAACGCGGGATACCTGTCTAAGGAGAACCAGAGAATACAAGCAGTTTAAAAATCAGCATAAAGCTGGTGAGTTCATAAGCTGTTTGTTTATGTAAAAGATCATGTTTCCTTTGGTTTTTTGGAAAGTTGTTATCCAAGAAAATCCCATATTTTCTTATAAAGATAGTTTAGTTAAAGTTCTGAATTTCCGTTCGATACAACAATAGATAACTTAATACGTAAGACTATATATTGAAAACCTTGGGAATACCATCCAGGACCACAGTAGGTAGTTTTAATATATAAAACTATAGATTTAAAACCACTGGGAATACCATCCAATAAAACTATAGATTAAAAGAAGATATAGATTCTGTGAATAAGCTTATATTTTTATATTAATACGTATTGTGAGTCAGATAACCATGCTAATATGACAACGAGACCTCCTTGACGTTCTTCAGGCGTCGGACGATATCCATAATTTGTCACCCCAGGCGTGCCCGTCTAAATATAGCTAGCAGTTAAGGTGTGGGATTGTCAGTCCCGAATAGATCTATTCACAAATTCTACGCTCTCCCTCTAGGGGACTCTGGTTACACTTCCGGGGAGGATTTACTGATGACCCGAAGGGTTTGATGAAGATAAATCTCACAAGCTAGTATTAAATTATGCATGGTGTACACGTTCGTTATCAAACATACAATCGTTTTAAAACATAATAAAGTAAACACATCTTAGTACAACGAAATTATCTGGCATGATACTTTAAATTAAATAGAGATAAACTGAATCAAACATAGTTTATCTATTAACTTTGCATAAAATCTGTGTCTGTAAAACAAGAACTAAAGATCCCAAATTATTTCCATAATAATTTGATTGGTTTGATTGTTTTCTTTACTGTAATTGAAATCTACTTAGTTATATTCAGTAAAACATCCCTTATGCTCCGCATGATACAAAAGGGGTAACGATATCTAAAATTTTTACAAATATTTATAGAATTACATTAGTTTTAGGTTTCAAAAACATTTATAGTTTGCTTGTATCCCCCCTTGAAAACATTGAAAAACATGGAAAAAGGCGTAGGGGTATGAACTCACCAGTCGAGAAGTGTGCCAGTTGGATGCTAATTGTCAGTTCAGGGATTGAAAACACTATAGGTTCCTAGGTAATAAGAAGAGATACATAAATTGTATCTAATTCGACCTTGATCTATTAATTAAATAATAATAAACACTTCTAGATGCGAAAACACTTCAATTCAAGTGTTTGGAGTGACCCGGGTAGCATTTAAGGGTGTTTATGGCTTAGGCATGGAGTTTACTCTTCAAGAGTAAACTCATAGAGGATTTTTTGGCCCTAAATACTACATCCCCATGAGTTAAAACGATGAACTCATGGGTGGTGCTCTTGTGTGCTAATTGGCCTTATAACATTTGAGGGATGATGCTAGGTTTGGTTCTAAGGCAATGGAAAGGGATTAAAACAACACATGGAACACTTTACGGAGTTTACAGCATTAAACTAAGAGCTTACGGCCATAAGCTCCCTCATACCCATTCCTTTGGTGTTTTGGTGGTCCTAGGTCAATCACATGTGATTCTAAGTCATTATACAAGCCTTGGGATGAATTTAGGGCATCATTTGACTAAGATATAGGTGTTTACGGCCCAGGAACCTATCCTTGGTGCTTTACGGTTGTGAACTCCTAAGGGAGTGGCTTTTATCAAGTTTAAGCCCCTAACTTGTTTGTGGTTGCTTCTTGACATTATTCCAAGGCTTAGGAGGTCTTTAAGGGGCATCTTAACACCTTTAAAAGGGTTTACTGCCCATGAAATGGTGTTTACGGTCCAAGCATGTGATTGTCCGTAAACTCATGTTTTCCCCATAAATGATGAGTTTTTGGTGTTCCAAGTGCAGTATTGTAAGCCCCTAAGTCATATCTAAGCTCCAAATGTGGTTTGGAAGGGTTTTAAGGCTCAAAAACCCCATTTGTATGTGTTTACGGCCTAAGGCTGTTCCAAGGCTGTAAACACATGATTATGGTCCTATTCCATGATTTGAACACGAAATTGAAGGATAATGATGCTAATCTATGAGTTAGGATAGTTACCTTATCGATTTGAGGCTTTAAATGGAGTGATTTTGGATCAAAAGCTTGGAATTGTAGAGAGAGAATAGAGAGAGGTTGAAAAAGCTTCAAATGAAGTTCTTTGAACTTTATATATGGGTCGAGTTTGAGACATGGTGGAATTCTACCCGATACTGACGTTTACGAGGTCATATTAAAAATCTTAAATTTAATGACCTAATCCAAAATTTTAACGGGAAGATTGAAAGATAAACGGGTTTTACCGACAGGAATGCGTTACAGCGACGGACCAATTTACGGATTGTCACAAGTATGCCTGAATCCATCAAACCAAGGCTTTGATACCAACTTGTAACATCCCAAAATTTTCAAATAAAATTTTCAATATTAAGTTACCAAAACATTCTTTCAAAGTTCATAACATCAAACATTTTATTCAATATATCAGAGTCTCCCAAAATAAAATTGTCGAAGAGAGTTCATAACATCAAACATTTCATCAAGTCGGGCCCTTTCCCTTAGGCTCTAAAGTACCTGAAACAAACAACAATAACACATAATCCACGGAATCACATAATCCATAATAGCTCTATAAGCTACACATAATACATAAGTGATGCATATAACATATAAGGATGCGAGGAAAACCATCCAAGGTCTTACACCAACTGCCACTGGAATCCCCATGTAGTCTTAAATATCTGCCATGGGAACCCTGACATTGTCTTTGCAAGCTGCCACTAGAACCCCCACCTGGTCTTGGCTAATTGTCGTGGGAACCTCCACACGGTCTACACTAGTAATAGAAATAACATATAAGCTAAACATGTAAACCTATTAGGAAGCCGTGGAAACCATCCAAGGACTTATACCAACTACCATAGGAACCTCCTCATGGTCTTAATGTACTGTTACGAGAAACCCCAGAGGACTTCCATACAAATGTCTTAGCAACATATGAGATAAGCAACTAACAATCCATATATCATGAAATGGGTCAGCCTTCATGCCTTGGACCCATTCATATGTTGAGAAGACTCACCTCTCAAGAAATGTTTAGCAGATAAGATGAGTCCAAACTTGCAACTCCAACTCAAATGTCTACAACCGTCATGTGATTAACTTCTCAAAATCTCGAAAACACAAAAGATGCCCTTATATTCCAACTTGGTCAACCGTGGTCAACGTTAAGGTTAACATTCCATGTTAACCCCAACTTGTCGAGTGCATCTAGCAACTCGTCGAGTTCTTTCAAAGTTCAGAAGACTGAAAAGTCCAATGAAATCGTCAAGTTACCTGAATAACTCATCAAGTTCTTTAGTGTCCAGGAGACCGAAAACTCCCTTCTACTCGTCAAGTCATCTCACCCACTCTCCAATTTCACTCGGAATCCAAAAAGGTGGGTAAATCCAACCAAACTTGTCGAGTTGGATATGCAAATCATCGAGTTGATTTAGCCCTTTTCATTTTCAATCCATTCCAATTGAATACAAATGCTCCAAACTACAACTTCAGTCCCTTAGGGTGTAGTTACCACGTAAAGTTGCCAACTTTACGTGCATGCAAGGCCCCAAAAGGCTAAAACACTCAAAACTAAGCTTATGAAGGGGTTTATGGCATGGAGAAAGACCAAAGCTTGAATCTTTAGGACCAATGAGGCATAAGGTGTCTAGATATGAAGTCACAACTTCAATTCATGCTCAACTTTAAAAGTGGCTCCAAAATGGGTTTAAAATACACTAAACTTCCTTGGAAGATCTAAGAAACAAAAGGTCAAGGTAAATACTTTTTACCTCCAAATTGATGCTAACACACGGTAGATGTCGGATCTATAGCCTCCTCCTCACTTCAATCCGTTCAAACTTCAAGTTTCCTTCCAAAGAGTTCAAGGTTGACTCTCCAAAGCTCACACACACTCAAGAAATCACTAAGGCTCGACTAGGGTTTCTCTCTTGACAATAAGGACAATGAGAGGGGTCACAAATGTGCCATAAGTTCCTTAAATAGGTTACAAACACCTGAAAATTAGGGTTTCCCTTTACAACATCTACTCTTCGAGTTGGGCCTTCCAACTCAATGAGTAAATCCTAAATCTTGCTTCCAAAATGATCTCTACTCAACGAGTTGGAGCTTCCCAACTCGTCGATTTCCAGTCTAAAACCCTAAAATACTGGAAATTTATTGATACTTGAAATGAGCATTACACAAAATCTCAGATGTGATTAACTCACTTAACTTTGCATCACTAGGCCATGATCCTGAGCTTGAACCCGAACCAAAACTAGAAAAGGATCCAAATCCACCTCCCTGAGGCATCATCACCATTCTAAAAACATAACAGCAGCATCAAATCATACTCAAGGATCTCTCTCAAACTACAAGCTTCTTAGAATCTATGTTACTTCCCTTGATTCAAGTATGGATTTTGTGCTTTCAGTAGTACGTGGCCATACTAACTTCCACACATATTCATAATTTCCTCAAGAGTCTTCCCTATTCTCCTAAGTCACTCGGCTCTAACTATGTACACATGGCTACATGGCTAAATAGCATACACATCATGCTACGATAATTCCTATGCTCTCATGGGATTCTATGCTCCATGTGTGCCGAGGAAGGCTCTGCTAGCACCGGCGATCATCCAATGAAGGCAGATTATACATAGTCTCATTAAAATAGACGTTAGAATAAATACCTCCACAATAAGGCTTTCATCAAACAAGAATAGGAAATAAGTCTGAATCAAACGTTCTAGGGTTATCTAATTTTAACTATTTACCACCCTAGTTCATTCATCAAACAATATACAGTGTTGGCTCTAATGCTAAGGCAACTAATCATATATTAGATATATAAAGGTATCTGTTTTGTATCAACCATTCTATTAAGCAACATGATCAGATCCTTACCCCTATACTATCATGCAGTTCATATAATATAATACTAAAGCATACCATTCGTGTTTCAGTATTTTGGGAATTACTTACTTGAGCTTGACTGATTGTATGCATCACACCCCTTTCATTATGAAAACCGTTACTGAAAATTGTTTTCCTTTTAAAATAATTTTAGTATTCCTTAGTTTGAGTCCACACATACTATGAAGTGTGAATGTATCCCTCAAATCAAGGCTCTGATAACATCTCGTAACATCCCAAGACTACTAAGAAAATATTTCATTTTTAAAACATGCAAACCATTCATTCATCCATTATAAAAGATAATTAAATAATAATTTATTCTCAAAATATCATAAATGAGTCATTAAAGATAGTGTAGAAAACTCGAGGGGATGTAATGCAATCACGGCGCGCCCTTCCCTTTGAAGCCAAAAGTACCTAAGCACATTTAAACATAAAACCATAAGCACAAAGCTTAGTGAGTTCCCCAAAATACCATATACCACAGTTAATATAATTGGTCTATTTCAGCCCCAAGTGAGAGGTGTATGCCAAATCATAGTATTACAGTCACTTGCTATCATGGGCCAAATCATGGTATTTCCACACAACTTGCAGGGCTAAATCCTGGTCTTTCATACAATTTCCACAGGTCTGATCATGGTCTTTCATACAAGTGCCAGGGGCCAGATCCTGGGCTTCCATGTACGAGTCATAAAGAAAAGTAACATCCTACAGAGTATAGTAAGACGACTCCCATCACACGTGAATACAAATACCATGCTCAAACAGACGTGAAACTCATGCTACACTAAATCTATTGAAATATCCAAGGTCAAACCTCAATTCACCTTTACAAAACTCTCATTTTCTACTTCTTTTTCCAAGTGTAGGATAACGCCAAGGAGATGTGGGTTGTTTTCTACCAATTAGGTCCCCCCCCCCCCCCCCCTTTAGTTTTATGGTATTAAATATTCAAGTGGATTAGAATACCAATACCATTTTACATTATAATATAAGAAACTAACTCAGCAATTTAACCAAAAGTTAACCAACTCAAAGTTAACTGTCAATGGGCACCAACTCATAGCCAATCCACTAGACATGTCATTGCTATCCAACTTAGTTGTGACCAGTTGTGCCACCACATTGTGGAAAACATGCCACCATGTCATGCCAGAAAACCAACAAAAAATTCACGTCTCTTCCCTGCCACGTCTTGGCGAACATAACGTCACGTCGTGGTTAGTGAAGCTTTATTTATTAAGCTCTTAACATGTAAAGTATTTTCTTAAAACTTCCTAAAAGGCATTCTAGCTTTATAAAGGACCATATAAATCATTACTTTGTGGACATGCATGTCCAATACATGTCATTCATTCACCAAATTCAAAATTTGGATTAATCAAAATCGATTAAAGGGCGCCTATCGATTAATCACTACATACAAAATGACTGAATTACAAGAAAACGATGAAATTTTAACACTTTGAAGAAATTCTACTCAATAGAAACCATTTGAGGAATGATTAATGTTGTATTAATCATATTAACTTGTTTTATTAAGATA